>NC_060280.1:68027091-68046359 GCF_021613505.1 Equus quagga
GGCGGAAGAAGGAGAAAAGGAAAACAGCGGCCCGGCGGCCGGCGGAGCAGCGCCCGCCCCGGCTCAGCCCCGGAGCGCGGAGCCGCCCAGGTAAGGGCAGGGCCCCGCGGCGCCCCCAGCCCGCCCCTCGGGCGGCCCCCTGCACCCCCGCGTCCCATCCGCGCGGGGCCCCTTGCGCGCGCCCCCTTCCGCGGCCGCATCCCTACTTCTGACGTCTCGGCGCGTCGTCCCCTCCGGGGCCGCTGCCCGCGCCCGTCCCTTGCCCCCCGCCCCCGCCCCCGCGCTCTTCCTCCCCCTCCCGCCCTCAGCCAGTCTGTCCCCTGCACTCCGATCCCCGCGTCTCCCGACTGGGCTCTGAACCCCATCGCTCTGCTTCCGTAGTTCCTCCAGTCTCCATCCTCATCTCCCCCACTCCGCGTCCCTTCTCCGGGCTCGCGGTCCTCCCGCTCTGGTCCTCCCCCTTCCCTGTGCAACTCCCAGCCCTGCCTCTGCCCCTGCAGGGATGACGGCCCCTTCCCAACCCTGGCACTGCTCCCCCACACCTCGTCCGTCACCCTCCGCTTCTCCGATCGCCCCGTTCCCTGGCTACAGTCCCCCATCCCAGCTTAGCTCTGGATCCCACGGAGCCCCTTCCCCCTTTCCTCACTGCCATCTGCCTCGACTGCCCCCTGCCCCTGCCCTGGACTCGGGCCACCACCACACACACCCCCGCCTCCCCCCCACCCCCCGCGCCGTCTCGCTTTGGGGGAACCATACTCCTATCAGAAACGACCCTCTCTCCCTGGACTAATGGGGTTCCCACCCATCTCACCCTAGTTCCCGCGAGTGGGAAGTGAGGGAGAAACTCTAGAGACCTGCATTTGGGCGTGTGATGGGGGAGGGGGCTGGGGTGGAGAGGGGGAGGGGAACTGATTGAGATTCTCTCCAGTGAGGACTGGCTGAGCGGTGAGCTGCTCAGACGTGGCCAGGGTGGAGGGCCAGCTCGCGACAGCTGGGACATGGGTTTCAAGGCCCTGAGAGCACCTGTGTCTCTTTCCCTGGCTTCCTTGAGCTGAAGAAAGTGAGAGGGGAGGAGTTGCAGCCCGGGGAGAGTTGGCCGAGGGCCTTTGGGGCGGGGGAGGCAGCGGTGGGGGCTGGGCCGGGGCCCTCGGCCCGCCAGGCTGACAGCGGTGGGGCAATGCGGCCGAGCTGCTCCCCCGCTGGACCTTTGGCTGCACAGCTCTTGGCATCTCGACTTCGTGCTGCCATCTTCCTCCTGGTGCTGTTGTCTGGTGATGCCACTCGGTGCCACCTCCCTGCCTCCCTCCAGTGGCTCTCCTGGGCATGTCTCCCAAGGGACTGGGTTGTCCAGAAAGAGGAGGGGAGCTCTGGGCTCCACTGGGCCCCTTTGCCAGGCAGTGGGCATCTGTCAAGACCAAACCAAGAGGTCCCAGGACTGGCCAAGACCACTGAGCACTGCTAGTAGCAAAGAGAACTACCTGTATCTTCACACCCTGTGGGTCACCTGGGTGCAGTGACAGTTCCAGGAGCCCCTGCAAACACCTGGTGCTGGCATAGAGACTGTACGGGTGGGCAGTGGGCAACTGAAAGGAAAATTTGGTTCCGCTTTACTCCCTGAGTGTCTGTGCTTATGTGATGGGGTATGAGGAGCCTGGAGAGGTCAGCTGTGTCCCCGTCCCATGGGGGAAGGAAGCCCCTGGAACTCCACTGGGCATCGTCAGGCCGGTTGTATTTGCTGAAGCTGCAGCTCATGCCTCATCATTAATCAGGTTTATTATTTTCTTCACTGGCTGGATGTGTTCCTCAAGGTCGTGACCCTTTGGAGAGTTAATCTAATATGCACACATTACAGTGTCTGGGTTTGTTTAATTTTCCATATTTTGTTCATTTCTTGTGGAGTGAGCCTTCCGTGGGGAGCTGTGGCCCGGACTTGCCCACCAGCCTCTACCCGCCTCACCAGCTCCATCCCCAGTCCTCCTCTGGACCTGCCACCTGAGATCAGAGGCAGGGCTGGTCCCAGGAGCTCCGAGGAGTGCCTGGTGGGGAAGAGGCAGGGGCTATGGAGGGGGGTTGAGAGGAGATTGTGGTCTTCTATGTCCCAGACCCCTCCCTCCTAGGCATCTTGATCATTGGCTGATGTTTTCCCCAATACCGAAAGTTCTTCCCTGAGACGGGGTATGTCTCTGGGTCTGGCTTTGCAGTTTGGTTTTCCCTGAGAATGGAGAGGGAACTTTTACATAGTGGGAGGAAAGTGGGGACTCAAGGGAGAAGCTCCCAGTTGCCAGGACACAGGGGCTTCTGGAGAGTGAGCATCAGCTGCCCCTGATGTCTCAGTCCCACCAAGATAGGAGGAAGAAGGGCAGGAAGACCTGTCCTGGGTGAGGGAGAAAACTCTGAAAACAAGAGGAGCTGGGGGTTGTGCGGCTGGTGGGGTGGCGGTGGCGGTGAGTGTGGGAAGACAGCATCTCTTGTTACTTCTGCACGCTGCTGATCCCGGACGTGTTCTGCAGTTCTCCAAGTGCTTTTCAGAAAAATCACTTCATTTGATCTCTACCAGGGCCCCACAAGCGTTTGACCTGCGTTACCACCCCGGAAGGAGGGATTATCGATCCCCAGAAACTGAGGCTCGGATGGGAATGAATTGTCGGAGGCTCTGCAGCCACCCGAGGCCTCTGGACTCCCAGCCCAGTGCTCTTGCGCTGCTACTTGTTGCTTCCTAAGCTGTTCAGTCCTCCCCTCCCCCTCCCATGCCTCAGTTTATCTTCATGCTCTCCCAAGTCAGCCCAGTGCTCTCTCCTCCCCATGGTGCTGAAGAGTCTGGGGTGTGGGGTCTGACTAATTCTTGGTTCTGCGTTCTCTCCTCGGTAGCCTGGCTGCCCCAGCACCCTGGCTGGCCCGCCACCCCACTGTGGGCCTGTGCTTCCTCTTGACTCCCTCCTGCGGAGAGCTCCAGGTTCTCTCAGGCAGGCAGCCTGGGCCCCTGGGACCCCTTGACTCTTCTTATTCCACCTCCCCAGCCCACTCTCCTGCGCCCTATCACTTCAGCCTCTCAGTTCTTTTGGCACCTTTGTGCCCAGTCTGACCTCTCCTTTCCCACTGCCACTGGCCTGCTGGGGGCTTTAGCGGCCCACCCTGGGTTACGGTCACACAGCCTCCTCCCTGGGCAGCCTGCATCCTCTGCTTCCAGCACCTGCTGCCACAGCTGCCTTCCTACAGAGCAGGGTATCTGTGTCATGTGACCCAGGCTCCAGAGCCTCGGTGGCCCCCTGGGCTCCTGGGTAGCGTCCCCATGTGGTACCTTGACATGTAAGGCCCTCCACACGCTGGCCTAACTTTATGCCTCTGGACATGATCCTCTGCTCCCTGCCTGCCACCTTCACACCAGGCCTCTTACAGCTCTCCAGGGCCCTTTCCTCTCCCCCTCTTTCCTGCCCACCCACACCTTTCCCGGCCTTCAAGGTGCAGCTGGAGCCGCACAAGCTGCAACCTGGGAAGCCCGCCTCCTCCAGCCCTTGGGTCCCAGCAGGAAGTGGTGGCAGCTTCACTGCTGAATGTCCGGCAGACCTGGGTTCCTCTCCTGGTGTCCCTGCCTGAGTGACTTTGAACACGTCGCTTAACCTCTCTGAGCCTCATTTGCCTCACCTGTAAAATGGGGTAATCTCACCTGCCTGAAAGGGTTGCTGTGAGCGTGAATGTGGGTGGGGGGGGGAATGTGATTTGTCACTGTGAAGGGCAGCCCAGGGGGGGCCCAGGGAGCATCCTGGGGGGCTCTTCCCAGCTGCCTCTTCGTGGGCTGGGTCAGCGCCCAGCTCCTGCCTGCTGTCGACAATTATCTGTTCCTCTTTCTCTCCCCACCAGATGGGAAGCCCCCCGAAGGGCGAGGACTTTGCCTGGTGCCTTTCACGTCCTCACTCCGGAGCTGGCAAGCGTGGTCCTTCGCCATCCCACATGTTGGTCCCTGCTCAGTGCGGGAACCCAAGAAATAGCTGTTACTTGATTATAACATTTGGTTACGTAAAATAGGGTACGCCTTCCATTTAGCAAATCCCGCATGAAAAACATCTTAAGCCACAGTACCAGCCAAGGCAAATTATGGGAAGAAAGGAGGGAATCAATTTAACGTTGTATTGACCGCGCTCTCGGCTTGTTCGTTCCATCACCCCGCTCCCCCGGCAGTAGATGTGAGCATCTCCCTTTGTACAGATGAGGAAAGGGGGTCCAGAGGGGGCCCTGCGGTGTGACGCCCCCTGCCAGGTCACGGACCAGGGGGCGCTCCAGAACCCCGGTTCCTTCCCCTGTACTTGGGCCTAAGAAAGAGGGGAGGAGGCTCTTTACAGAAAGATTCCTCAGAGGTTTTCTGGAAACCACTGAACTTGTGTCATTTGCGTGCAGCCCAGCCGGGGCTGGGTCCTGGGGAGCATCTTTCCTTCCACGGGTTGATAATCTGGGTGGAGAGACAGGCGGACATAGCCCACGATGGGACATGAGGCGTGTGGTCGTGTACCAGCCGCCTGCGAAGAAGCAGGGGGCCACACGGCCCGGAGCTCGGAGAAGAGGGGGATCACTTCCGGTGAGGAGGGCCTGCCCGGGCAGCGTGCGGACCGGGGATGTCTGAGGATGGGGTGACAGGCAGAATGGGGGGTACATTGAAGGAAGGGTCCCGTCTGCAGGGAGTAGGGGTGGGCGGGCCTCAGGCAGAACTGACTCTATTCTGGAGGAGCTGAAACCCAGGAGAAGAGGTTCCGGTGGGCGCACCCAGTTTGGGGAGGCGTCGAGGATCATTGGGCACAGGAGTGCTGCGCCCAGAGAGGGGTCGAGGGCCTGGGGGTGAGGGCAGAAGGGGGTGCATTTGAGTGGCGTTTTCCTGGAGCAGCAGAAGGTGCGGCCAGATTGTGAAGAGACGACGAGGGAGCGGGGAGTGTGGGAGAACCTGGAGATTCCAGCCTGAGACCGGGGAGAAGGCGGTGCGCTCAGACGGGGAGCTGCAGGGGAAGCGGGTCTGCGGGGGAAAGCCGGCGGGCGCGTGTGGCCCAGACCTGCTGTGAGGGAGGTGACTGGAGCCCTGGGGCCGGCACCGGTGGCCTCCGGTTCCTGGAAAGCGGCTGAGCAGTCTTGTGGGAGGGCGTGCGCCTCTGGGCATGTGCTGCTGATGGGCTGCTTCTAGGCGTTTCGTTTTCTTTTTTTTTTGAGGAAGATCAGCCCTTAGCTAACTACTGCCAGTCTTCCTCTTTTTGCTGAGGAAGACTGGCCCTGAGCTAACATCTGTGCCCATCGCCTTCTACTTTATATGTGGGATGCCTACCACAGCATGGCTTTCCAAGAGGTGCCATGTCCGCGCCAGGGATCCAAACCGGCGAACCCCGGGACCGAGAAGCAGAACACGCAAACTTAACAGCTGCGCCACCCATTGGCGCCCCCCTTTGTTTTTTTTAAAAGATTTTATTTTTCCTTTTTCTCCCCAAAGTCCCCCAGTACAAAGTTGTGTGTTTTTAGTTGTGGGTCCTTCTAGTTGTGGCATGTGGGACGCCGCCTCAGCGTGGCTTGATGAGTGGTGCCATGTCCGCGCCCAGGATCCGAACGGGTGAAACCCTGGGCCGCCAAAGCAGATCGGCAAACTTAACCACTCGGCCAGGGGGCCGGCCCCCTCTAGGCATGTCTGATGCCTGAATTTCCCTTCTCCATTCTCTGTGAGCCCTCTCTGCCCTCCCCTCGTGGCACTGGGATACCTGTGCCCAGCACTCACTGTGCTTGAAGTCACTCATCTGTGTCTGTCCCTTCCTGGGGGTGGTGAATGGGGCTCCCTCCAGGAGGTCAGGGGCCATGCTGCTCTGCTCGTGGGTGCCTCCCTCGTGTCTGGCACAAAGCAGGTCTTCAATAAATGCCACTTTAGTGGCCTCAACTCAGGTTTAATACACGTCTGTTACAGAGACAAATTCATAGAAGGTGGGAGGTGAGGCACGGAGAGCAAGGCGGTGTGGCTGTTGGCTTCCGGAATGGGGTGTCCCAGGGCCCTCCGTAAGACCGCACTTTCTGGATTCCATGACTCTCTCCTCTCCTTTATGTCCACCCACCGGGCGCAGCTGGTGCAGCCGGCTATTCCCCACGGCTGCTGGTGGGGGGAGTGAGTCCAGAGGCTGACGGGTCTCACTGTGTCTCTCAGTCTGGAGTTTCAGGCTGCCCCCGCACAATTCACTGTGGGAAGCCTTAGGCAGCACCCCCACCATCACTGTGAGCCCCTGCCCTTGCCTGGAAATCGCCTGCCCTCATGGAAGTCGGCCCTCATGCTCCTGGCCCTTCCTTCTCCTCCGGCTTTTCTCGGGGAGCAGTTTGCTCAGAGGAAGTAGTAAAAACCAGGTGGTGGTGGTGGAGATGATCGCTTTTTGGGGTGCTGTGGGGTATTTTGGTCATGGAGAGGCTGAAATGGAAGCCGGGGTGTGCACAATGTCTCCGGGGGCATTTTTTGTGGTGGGAGGGGTGTCCTGTGGAGCAGTGGAAGAGAGCTGACTCGGAAACAGGAAATCCAGGCTGCTTATTGCTGCCTCAGTTTCCCCTCTATCAACACGGGCTTACAATAAACTCAGCCTCATGGAGTTCCTGATTCAGTGAGATAATCATGTGAAGACCCCAGAGGAGGGAGCAGGGAGGGGTGGGACCCCCCAAGCCAGGGGGGCATAGCGGTTGCCTGGGAGAGCAGTTGTGGAGCACGCACACGTTTGGAATCGGAGTTTAGAGGGCAGAGTTAAAGAGAGGATTTAATAGAATGAGAAATCAATAGCCCGGAGGAGGTTAAGATGTGTGAGAGGCTGGCTCCCAGGCACACTTAATAAAACAGAAAAGTGAAAGAAGCCGTGCAGGGTGGGGGCGCATCTTGGGTTGCCGGGGCAGCTGGGGTCGTTTCTGCTCTCAGCCCAGTGGGGCTCTGAGCAGGGAGGCTGGGTTTAGGGAGTGAAATGCTGCTGTCACCTTTTGGGGGCAGCTCTGTGCTCCTCTCTGCCTGTCCAGGTGGCCCATGGGGCACTCTTCCTGCCCCAGAGGCTGTGTGGTGCAGTGGTTGGCTGCTCCTGGATCAGACTGCCGGGATGCAGTCCCAGCTCTTGCGGTCGCAGTGGCGTGGCTGTGGGCACAGAGCGTAAGGAGCACAACCCCAGCCCCTCAGTCAGCAGGTGTACCGACTGCCCAGTAAATGCTCGCAGTTGTTATTGTTGGAAGTATGATCATGTTTTCATCTTCCCAGCATCTCTCTTAGCCCAGCCTGGTTCACAAGACTAAGGAATACTGTCCCTACAAGGTTGGGGAGAGGATGGGAATTGGGTGTGGCCCTTTTGGGAGGCAGCAATGGCTTTTTTAAAATTTTTTATCATCATCAGAGAAGTCTAGAGTGGGTTTAGTGCCAACCCCAGCCAGAGGAGGGCCCTGAGGCCCGGGGCGGTTAAGGCACCTGTCCAGGCTGTAGGGCAGGAGCGGCAGAGCTGGGGCTCCAGGCTCCCTGGCCCACGTCCTCGTCACTGGGTCTCGTGGCCTCTATGTGGGAATGAGAGAGCTGGAGAAGAGAGACTTCACCAAAGTGTTTGGTCCCCTCCAGCATCCAAACAAAATGGGACAGGAACTAAGCAGGAGAATGATCTCGATTCTTGAAGGCACTAGACGGGGAACTCCTGGGGGAGGGGTTCGGCCCTGTCTTCTGTCTCTAGCAGGAGGCTGGCACATAGGAGGTGCTCAGTAAATGTTTCTTAAGTGGACAGGTTAGCCACCACCGCCAGTGACAGGACTAGCCGCTAATGTTCCTCGGATGCTTGCTACATAGCAAGCGTGGTGCAGAGTGCTTTCTAGACATTACCTTGAATTCATCCTCTGTGTAACATTGTGGTTCTATTAATATACCCATTTTACAGATGAGGAGCTGAGATCAGAGTAGATGATCAATTAGCCCCAATTCCCGTAGCTGCAAGAAGCAGAGTTGGAATTTGTACCCGGCGGCCTGATTTCACAGTCTGGTGGTAGAGGTTCCTGTGTGTGTGGCTGCACACACGCATGTGCACAGGTGCATGTGTATGTGAAATATGCCCTGATCCCCCTAATTCCCTCGACTCCCCCTCCGGCTACCTCACTGCCACTCCTGTTGCTCATCTCCTAGGCAGGAGGCCGAAGGTCATGTCCGGAGCTGATGGCCTGCAGCCCCAGGCCCAGGCTGTGCAGCCGTTGGCATGGAGGGGGTGTGGACCCTCAATGCGCTCTGGGGCTTGTCTTTCCTTGGTCTGATGTCTTTGACCCCTGAGTGAGAGGTCACTGGAAATATTAGGGAATTGATCAAAGACCACCCCCAGCAGAGCTCCTGCGGTGGTCCATGAATCGTGCGCAGTGTTTTCTGACGTGGAGGCTGTGCAGGGGAGAGCCTGGGGTGGAGGCAGGAAAAAGGCAGCAACGTGAAGCGCCGATGAGACTGTCATGAGCCAAAAAGTTGGAGCGTTCATGGCACTCAGCTGAGCCTGCAAGCTCACGGCTGCCCCCCACCCCGGACCCTCCAGCGTCCGTCTTCCCTCCATCCCCTCCAGGGCCCCAGGCCCAGCTGGCTGGCATGGCTGCCTGGGGTTGTCAGAAGCGGTTCTAACTGGGGTTGTGGGCCCTCAGAGGTGGATAGGGTGTTGCTGGATGGAATCTGCTGGAGCACTGCGGTCACAGTCGTGGTCATTGTTGACCTTCACGGTGTCTCCCCCGGCCTAGTTAAGTTCATAGGATCATGACAGAAGGCCCCAGCAAGGTCGGGGACAGGATGAGAATTTGGACATCTCCTTTCTGGAGGCAGCAGAGGCTGTTTCAGAAGCAGACAAGACTAGAGTGGGCTTAGGGAGGGCCAGAAGACCCTTACGGTGTCGTTTCCTGGGGGGAGGTCATGGGGCTTCTCCCCAGCCCCCCGTCCCCCAAGCCTCCATCGGCATAGCCGACCCTTGTGCTGAAGCTGCTGGTGTGCTTCCTGATGGTAACACCAGCCAAAGGCTCGCGATGTTCTTGGTGATTTCTGCCCTTCCCCCAGGGGTCTCACAGGGCCGCCAAGCTGAGAAGTAGGTAAGGCAGGTGGGCCTTATCATCCCAGACTCAGAATTTCAGTGACTGGCTGGAAACCACACAGTTTCTTGATTGAGAGGTTGGCCCAGGATCCAGGACTCCCGATGCTGCCCAGGCCTCTGTCTGCACACCCAGTGCCTTCGGAAGGCTCCCCGCAACCTGCGCCAATGGTGGAGGCCGCAGTCCTTGGCACACCTGCTCTGCCCAGGGTTGAGACTGTTACACAGAATAAAGCAGCCTTTGTCCAGGAATGATAACGCCCATTTTATTGCTGGGAAAACTGAAACCCGGGGAGGTTAAATGAATCATGGAATCTGCTTCCTGGACGGAGCTTGAGGTCCTTGCATCACTGTTCATCCTCCCAGATGCTCTCCTCTAGTCTGCAGCCAGAATTTCCACTGGCTAGTTCTCCAGCTGTGGCCGCCATCTCTTCCTCCTTCTCCTCCTCCTCCTCTTCCTCCTCCCCATCTTCTGAAAGCTAACACTGAGCACTGACTATGTTCAAGATGCTTCATATGTGTTAAGTTGATCTTCCAACAACTCTACGAAGTAGAGCTTATTGTGGTCTCATTTTACATATGAGAAAACTGAGGCCCAGAGAGGTCACGTAGCTCACCCCAGGTGACACAGTAGTCAGTGGCGGAGCTGGGCTGTGAATTTGGCAGTCTGGGCTGTGCTCTTGACTGCTCGTGAGGCAGGCCATCCTTCTCTGGGCCGTGAGAAGGCGTGACGTGTGAGAGTGTCCAGCACACCGGTGGCCTAGTGTATAGAAGGTACTCAGGATGTGCTAGTGATTTTCTTCAGAAAATACTGGAAAGTTTTACCTTCTACTGAGCCAAACCTACTTCTCATGGGGGCTCGTTCTGCACCCTTCTTGGAGGCCCCGAATGTGCTTCTGCCTTCTTCCCATTCCAGCCCTCCAGATGGGAAGATGCCTCGCGAGCAAACAGCAAAGCCAGGATTCACTCTCATCCTCCCTGGGTTTCTCTCCCACACTCTCTTCCCCAGGTGGAGTCTCAGGAAGATGATGGCCTGGGGCTCAGAGAAATCTCCACGGTGAGGACTTGCCTCACGGGCAGATAGCTGCCTGGCCCTTGGCCACGTGGCGTGCTAGGGTTGTCCCGCATCCGTCCGTAGCACACACTTCCCAAGTGCCTCTGTGTGCTGGGCCAGTGTGCACGGATGTCTTCTGGATCTGTCAGATGCTAGATGGGGCCTCGCGTCTTGGGGGCATGAGGCTGAGGTGGCCTCCTGCTTGTCGGAGCTCCTTTGAGGCTGGGCGATGCTGCAGACAGCCCACCAGAGGGCCAAAAAGTCCAGATGACCCACATCTAAGAGCACAGGGTGGGCAACTAGGTGAAGGGAGTGCATCAGTTTATTTGAGCTAAAATAGCACCATCGCACTATCCTTTGAACACTGAGAGTCCTGCGGCATCCAGAGTAGTTAGGCTGGACCACGAGGTCTGCCAGGAAGGATGCGAACGGGAAGGAAACATGGCACCTGGACTCTGGGTAGTGGAGATTGTGCTGGGAGGGTGCATTTCCACCCTCACGAGCCCAGCAGGCGGGCGGCCGGTGGGCTGTCGCTCTTCCCCTTGGCTCCTTCTTGGGGATTAGTCGTGGGGGATGCTCAGAGCTTGACCTTGAGCCTCAGGAGCTGGGGTGGCGATGACCTTGGTCCCAGGTTCCTGGGCCAATAATGCTGCTGCTTTTGTTGCTTCTTGAGTTCCCATCCTCATATGTCATGGCAGATCCTCATAGCAACACTACCCTGGGAGGATTGTTCGTTCCGGGTGACCCAGGAGGGAATGGAGGCTCTGAGAGTCTGAGTGCCTTGCACAAGGTCACGCGTACCACTGCCCTTTCTCTGTCTGCACAGCTTCTCCATGGTGGCAAGTGCCTCTGCAAGGAGCCAGCAGGTGTCTCTGCCTGAGCCTCCAGCCTCCATGGGGGAGGAACTTAAGCATCTCACCTGGGGGAGGGTCAGGGTGATGGAGGGGCAAGTTGGCCCCGCTTGGGTGCTTCCGGGAGGTGAGCAGAGGTCATCGTCTGTCTCCCCTGTGTGACACAGCTCCACTGGCTCGTGGCCCGGGCCTGTTTCTCGGTGTTCCATCCCCCATAGCTAGTACAGTACCGGCGTACAGCAGGTGCGCAAGGAATATTTGTTGAATGAATGGCTTCTTTTTCCCTGGAGCCTGGAGCCCTTGACTAGTGATGAGCCTCGGCTCTGGGAAGCTTGGATGGGCTGCTTCAACCACAGATGCCTGGGATGACAGTGGGTTGCCTGCATCTCAGAACACCTTTCCCGGGTGGATCTGGAACTAGTGTATATCCCATCGTGGAGCTGATCCAGGAGAGGGCAGCCCTGCGTCTGCCTGGGCCTTAGCCCTGAGTGCCTCACCCCCGCCTTGGATGCAGCTGAGCCGGGCATCAGGGGTCGAGGGGCACTGGACAGGGTGTCTAGTGAGAGCAGAGGTGGCGCACGTCGGGGAGGAGCCTGGCTTCTAGATCAGGGTTGGGACACTGCTGCACCCGAGTTGGGAGGAGGCTCTGGAGGTGGAGGCCTGAGCCCCAGGCTGTTCCCCAGGGCAGATGCACCCAGCGTGAGCTAAGGATGGTGCACAGCCCGGAATTCCTTTCCCTGGAGGAGAGTTGGTTAGTGGGAGGGCAGTGGGCAGGGGGGGTAGTGGGGCCTGCAGGGCAGAGGACCTAGGAAAAGGCTGCCTTTGTGTGGGGCGATGAAGAGGGACCCAGGATCTGGGAGATGAGCGAGACTCTGTCTGCCCTTTCACCCCCTGGATCCTTGGGCTGGTCAGGAGGTGCATGTGGATGCAGAGTCCCAGTGACTCTCGTGGGGTGCTGGTCGTGATGGCCGGTGTCAGCCAGGTTTCCTCCTGCGCCCGTTTCTGCTGGTTGGGGGGATGCCTGCCGTGCTGGGTTGGGAGGAGCCTGGGGCCAAGCGTGGGCTCCCTGGAATAGGGTCCGGGTTGACTCGTGAGGTCTCCTGTGGGCATAAGGCACAAGGAATTTGTCAAGTCAGATTTATTCCAATCATCTCATTTTACAAGTAAGGAAACTGAGGCTCTGAGAGCAGAGGTAGCTTGCCCAAGGTCACGTGACTTGCAGAACGAGGATTTGAAATGGGGTACCTGGGCCCCTGGTTCATTCTTGTCCCGTGCCCATCAGTAGACTGACTTGCATGGAGCCCTCGCCAAGCCAGGGGAACGAGTGCCCTGCTCCACTGCTCCCACCTGGCCGGCCCCTGATTCAGGTGTGCCCCCACACTCCCCAGCCTCCAGCCAGCCCCATCCATCCTGGGCAGGGCATGGAAGGAGCCGTAGAAGCAGGCCCCACCGTCTGGGAGTTGTGACTCCAAGAGGCATGCGGAGCAGAGCTGGGCAGAGACAATGTGGAAACCCACTGCAGGCGGTAAACGCGCGCCCGCCAGGTCATGCCCAGGTTAGCTGCGTGTGAAGACCCAGTGTCCAGGCTGACATGGGTGGAGCAGGACAGGCTGAGGGCTCTCTCAGCAACCCAGGGGAGCTTCCTGGAGGGGGGGCGCATCCCAGCAGCATAGGGGAGGCTGGTGTGATCAGTGGAAAATAGCCTGGCGTGGTGGAGAGGTGACAGGAGAGGGCTGGGCCAGCCGGGGTTGAGAGTCCCTGCCTCTTTGCCTACTGTGCAGCCTTGGACAAGTCAATCACCACATCTGAAGCCTCCGATTGCTCAGCAGTAAGATTGGGGACAAGAAAAATCCTAGTCCATGGGGCCTGAGGAGGAGCACAGTGGCTCAGATCTATGAGAGGGCTCTGGGAATCATCAGGTACAGTCGGCGCGTTCTGTATGGCTGTATTATAGACGGTTCCAGAACGGACAGCGTGGTCTGCGGTAACGGCTGTCAGGGCGGGAGTCACCCTTGGCGGAGGCACGGGGCCCCCAGGGTCCTGATAGCACTCTGTTTCTTCATCTGAGAGCTGCTTATATGGGAAATTCGTGGAGCTCCACACACGAACATTACACTCCAATTTAAAAAGTTTTTTTTTTTAAGTGCTTATACTGCTCAGGTTACAGTGGGTAGAGTCTGGTCTCTTTTTTTTGCCAAGAGGTGCCATGTCCGCACCCTGGATCCGAACCGGCGAACCCTGGGCTGCCGAGAAGCGGAACATGCAAACTTAACCACTGCGCCACCGGGCCGGCTCCTTAATAGTTTTAGTGATCTTTTCTTTTTTTTTTTTTTAATTTTATTATTTTTTAAAGATTTTATTTTTCCTTTTTCTCCCCAAAGCCCCCCGGTACATAGTTGTGTATTTTTATTTATTTATTTTTTTTTTGAGGAGGATTAGCCCTGAGCTAACTGCTGCCAATCCTCCTCTTTTTGCTGAGGAAGACTGGCCCTGAACTAACATCCTTGCCCATCTTCCTCCACTTTATATATGGGATGCCTACCACAGCATGGCGTGCCAAGCAGAGTCTGGTCTCTTGACAAAGTGTCTGAGAGGACGCCTGGAATGACGCTAATGAGAGTAGTGGCTGATATTTTAGGCAGTGTGCTGATCACTTCACGTGCAATTTCTTTTAATCCTCACGACCACCCCCATTTTACAAGTGGCAAAACAAAGGCTCAGAGAGGTTACATAAGTTGCCCAAAGTCACACAGCCAGCCTGCGGCGGAGGTGGGCTCAGGCCGGGTCTGACTCTGGAGCTGGTACTCGGGGTGGGGTGTGGACATAAGGGTTGCCCTGACCGCTTCCTCCGCTAACTGGAGGGGATGGCTTCTGGGTCTGTGTTGTCTTTGCAACTCTGCTTGAGCCAGGGTCCCCCTGGGCCCCGCAGCTTGTGGTGGAATGTGCGTAACAGCCACAGTTCCTGTACGGGTCCTGGCCTGGAGAAGCCTCCAGAATGGAAGTGAGGGGGAAGCGGGAGGCAGAAGGGATGCATTTGTGTGGAGTGCAGCACTGTGTCTCCGAAGGTGAGGGTGGTGGCGGGAGGGGCTGGGTGCAGGCTCCAGGCTCCAGGGCAGACTGTTGTGCTCAGTGCAAACGCCCTGCAGCCCTTCTCGGTGAGAGCAGAGGAGCCAGTGTTTCTCCGGGCCAAGGAGGGAGGAGGACTGCGCTGCACCCTGCGAATCCCTCACAGTCTCCCAGGGCCTGTGCAGGATTTGCATCTTCGTAGGGACCTCCCTGCTCATGGAGAAGCTGGGCGCAGCCTGCCTCGTCGTCCAGGGGCGGCTGGGAGCTGGGAGGAGGCTGGGGAGTCAGGAGCTTTTGTTGCCTTTGTTGTTTGGCTCAGCAAATCACCCTAAGTCCGACTCAGCCACCCTGACATGTGGCCGTGTCTAGTGGGAGAGAGGTGGCACGGTGTCTGCATTTACATGCAACTGGCGAAGCAGATAAAGCTTTATTGTTGTCCAGGGTTTCCAATCAGATGGGGAAAAAGGGGCCTGGGGGCACCACTCAGGGTCCTGGAGGGCGGACAGCTTCTCTACCAACTCAGCCTGCTCACCTCCTCTGGGAGGCCTGCCCTGGTTAACCCCTTCAGCTCTTGATGGTCCCAGCCCTCAGCAAGGACATATACACTGTGAACAGAATAAGCACATTAACAGGTTCTGGCTGTTTATGATTGTTTTTGTCTTAAGTCCATCTCCAATGTATTGGTCCTGTCACCTCTGTTGGGCTGGAGGCTGGCTGAAGGCAGAGACTATTGAGGACCCTTCCTCTGGGCCTCTCTTAGGGATTCCACCCATTTAGCAGGTGCCCATCTGCAGTGCTGACTCTAGTTTCCCAGTGTAGCTTTGACTGTCTTTGCCTCAGGACCTTTGCACATGCTGCTCACCCTGCTTGGAACTGGTTCCTCTAGCTCCTTCCTTCTCTTTCTTTGCTCCTGCTTATCCAGTCCTCTTGCAGGAAGCCTTCTTCTGCTGCCTCACCCAGCCTGAATGGGGCCCCTTCTGTGTGCTCCCACGGCCTCCTGCTCTCCTTCCCTGGGGAGCACTCCCACACTGCACTGTAACTGCCTGTTCACTGCTCTGCCTCCCACATTGGGCACTGGGCCCTGGGAAGCCAGGGACTGGACCCGGCTGTCGCATCTGCTTCTGTGCCCTGACTAACATGGAGCCCGGCACACGGGAGTGTCCTGCTGAATGTTTGTTGAAAGAAGCGGGCCGTTGAGCCCCAAAGAGAGGAGCAAGGCTCCAGGGGGCCTTCTTGGGGAGCCCAGCTGCTGTGCCCACCTGCGTTGGAAAGATTGCCCTTAGCCCTGGCTCCCTCTACCTGAATCTGGGCCCCAACACAGCTGTTGGAGGCAGGCATCAGGAGCCCAGCCTGGGCACCGGGGACCATGTCTGTTTTGCTCCTCACTGGGTTCCTGATGTCTGCACACAGAGGCAGCGTCATACGGTCCCACAGATGTGCCTGGACATTCCAGTATGTAAGCCCCCTGTAGGGACGAGGGGCACCAGGAAAGGTGCTGCCCATCGTTCCTCCGTCTGTGGGACCAGGTGCAGGTGACCTCAGGTATATTATGAGTCCTCGTAGAGAGAAACCCCCTTCCGCATCCTCCCGTGGCCACCGTCCCCACTATGTGCAAGTTTGCTTTTAGGGGCTTTCATATCTGGCTTGTCATTTAATCCCCCCAGCAACCCTGGGAGGTGGGTGTCATTGACCCATTGCACAGATGAGGAAACGCAAGTTGCGAGTGGTTACGCTGATATGCCTGCCCCATGTCACGCAGCTGGTGGGCAGGGAAGCTGGCATCTGGTCCCCTTTTTCTAGCATTAAAGCCCCACCATAGCTGCCCTTCCTTCCAGGCAGTTCCACGCCCTGCTTAGAAATCAGGGGGCCCCAAGTGTGAGTCGTCCGGACACCCTCCTGTCCTTGCTTGGCGCCCCAGAGTCCGTGACCTTGGAAGGGCCTGTGTCCCGGCCATAAAGTGCGGGTGGCGGGGAAGTCTGGCTTTGACAAATAGCCCTGTGGTCCCAGGACGTGCAGGGCTAATTCAAGTGCAAACAGTGTATTAGTATTTATTACTCATGCTCCACTGCTAATAAAATTTGAGTTTCAAAAATAATGGTGAGCAAATGAATTGGTCGATGGCCTGTGCGGAGAGGATGTAGGGAAGGCTATTTCATGGGGAGGAGTGACAGGGGGACTAAGCTAGTGCAGGTTCCCCATGGGGTGGGGGATGGGAGGGCTCATTACGGGGCGCAGCTCTCCATTCCCAGTCCGTCGGGTTGCGGAGATCGTTAATCTGCGTGTTCAAATGGATCAGAAAACACATTTACCAACAGTGGCAGCCTCTACAGGCTGAGGAGGGGCCTGTTGGCTGGGTGAATAGCTCCCAAATATCTCTTTCAGTCATCTGTGTTCAAAAGCGTGGTTTGGAAAGCCACTTCCTGCGAGGTCCCAGGCCTGTGGTCCGTGGATGCCTCCGTCTCTGACAGCTGAGTTACAGAGCAGCTGGGTTCTGCCAGGCCCAGCCTGAGAACAGTCAAGGGACACGCCATCGGCCCCATGACGTCTGGGAATGTAGGCAGGGAGAGAGCGGGCCGGGTGTTGGGACTCGGAGCCCCATGGACCTTTGGGGTGAGGGGAGCTCTGATCCTGAGACCCCTCTCCCCCTCAGACGGCACCTCTGTCCCTGTGGTTCACTGGTCCTACTTGTGTCTCTGGAGCATCACGGGCTGGAAAAAATATAATTTAAGAAAGATGAGGCCAGCCACTGTGTGACGTTAAGCATGTCGTTTGACCTCTTGGTGACAGTTTCCTCGTCTGTAAAAGGCCGGGAGGGAGGCAGGGCTGTGTGCGCAGAAGGTGTGGCAGCCCTTCCGCTGTTTGGAGACAGCACTCCTGCCTTCCTCGAGAAACTGCTTTGCTTAAAGCTGGGCTTTCGGAGGCTTAGAAAATGGGAGGGGACCTGGGATTTGTGTGTGTGGAGGTGGTAGCTGTGACATCTTTCAGAATGCACTTGTCAGGAACGATGGGACGGGACGAGAAATGGCGTTTCCCTCCCCTCCTCCTCCCCTGCCCTCCCTGCCCGCACCACAGGCACCTGCTCTGGAGGCTGCCCAGATTAGCGCTTAGACACCAAGAGTCACCAGCGCTAAGGACCAGACGCTCCACACACCGCTCTCCAGGTCTCACCCAACCTTGAGGTGGGCACCAGTATTGTCCCATTTTATTGGAGCCGGAAACTGAGGCCTGGAGCAGTAAGAGGCCCGCTCAAGGTCGTGGTTAGAACTGAGCTCTGCCTGGCTCCTTCAGCACCCTGCTGCCTCAAGGTTCTGGCCCAAGGCTGTCACACCAAGGTTGGGTCAGTGACCTGGGGGTGTCCCTGTGGAGTGGGTGCCACCCCTTTCTCTCTCTTTACTCCTAAATGGAGATCTCCCCCTGCCCCATCTCTGGGTGCTCTGAGCCTGAAGACGGACCTCAACGCACCTGGCAGGTATTCACCTTCGGAGCACCACAGACTGCAGGGAGCAGGACTTCCAAGGCTGAGTGGGGTCTGTGGCCACTCGGACCCCTGGGCTGCTGATGCGAGAATGGTTGCGTGATGCTGATGGTGGCCTCCCTGAGTCCTTGCTTGCTCCTCCTCAGTTCCAGAAGTCACCTGGCCTCACTACCCTGAATGTCCTTTCTCCAGCCCAGGCCAAGCTCTCTGCACCCGCCCAGGCCCACCCTTCACCCCTGCGTCTTGTGGTCTGGCTGTCCCAGTGCCGTGGGGTCTGCCCTGGGCGTGGGCACAGTGGCCAGCGACTGCGGCTTAGCAGGGAGTGTGCAAACCGCCGGGAGCCGTTGAACCCAAGTCTTCTCAGAGAGGGAAAGGGTATTGTTTAGATGTGTTGTGTGAATTAGTAATATTGTAACTGTTAATTGAATGTCCATTGATTGCCTGTCAGGGTTTGATTTAGTCTGTCCTTCCCTTTGAGTCGACTGCTTAAATAATTTGCCTGCTCTGCCCTTGTTTTTCTTCCTCTAATGTGGACCCTTCTCTGCACCCCCAACCTTCGTGTCATTTCGCTGGCTTCATAATGAGCATCTTTTGTTTTCCGGCTCCAGCTTTGGTCTCCCAGTAGCCGATAGTCCCTCCCATGGTGATTCCCGTGACTCAGTCCACGACCAGAGTTTTCCAAAGGATCTGGAGACCCAGGACAAAGACAGAGTCGGCCTGGAGCATTTCTTTTGGGGCTTTAGATGCTTTGAGATGTTAAGGGAGTGGGAAGGGCAGCGGCCTGGAGACCCACGGGCTGAGGCCTGGTTTTGCTGTTTCATTCATCCTTTCATCTGTCCATTCATTCATGCGTGCAGTGAATATTTTTTTGGGCCCCAACTCTACACCAGGCCCTGTGTTCAGCACTCAGGGGACAGACTCCTGAGTTCAGCATTTTGTAGTGAAGACAGAGAAGTGAACAGATGATACCATGCAGCATGAGGTGCCCAGGTGGAGGCCGAGGCAGGCGGCCATGGGGACACAGAGAGGACGTTGAAATCAGACGTGGGCAGCAGGAGAGGCTTCCTGGAGGAGGAACAACACTTGCCATCCAGTTAGAGCTGCGTTTCAAAGGACCAATAGGAGTTAGCCTGGCAAAGAAAAGGGCACGGGCATCCCAGGCAGAGGGCGCCGTGTGTGATGGCTGGGCTGGGGCCCCTTCCAGGGAGAGGTGGCCAAGAGGAAGGCTGGGGACTGTTCATAATTACAGTAGTGACAACATGCTGAGCACTCACTAAGCATTGGGCAGTGTCTAATTCCTTGCATTGTCTAGTGTAATCCTCATAACAACCCTACACACAGGTCCTATGGACATCCCCTTTCATCGCAGAGACAGTGAGGCCCAGACCCCACGTGTCCTTGGTGGAGGACCGGAGATAGGAACCCAGGCGTCTGACTCAGGGGTGCTGGCTTCTCCAGCCTCCTGCAACCTTGCAGCTCTTGTCTGGCCCAAGGATGTTACACCAAGGGTTGGGTTGGTGACCTTGGGATGTCCCTGCAGAGCCAGATTATGGAGGGTCTTCTGTGTGTGCACTAAAATGTTTTAACTTTATCCTGAAAGCTACAGAGAGCCACTGAGAAGTTTTAAACGGAGGACCAGCTTGATCAGAGGTGTGTTTAGAAGTAATTGCTCTGGCTGCAGACTGGAGGATGGATGGGACTTGATCCAGACTAGGGGCACGGAGAGCAGCTACTGAGCATGGAGTGACCCTGCACAAGGG
>NC_060280.1:68046369-68053203 GCF_021613505.1 Equus quagga
GAGTGACCCTGCACAAGGGCTGGGGGCTGGCCGAGGTGGGGCATCGGGCGCGGAGGGGCGAGGGGGGAGGGACCCTGCACAGGGGCGGGGGGCTGGCCGGGGGGGGGCATCGGGCGCGGAGGGGCATGGGGGCTTGAGAGGCCAGAGGGGGTGGGCTCCCTGGGACACGTCAGGGTTGACTAGCTGTGGGGGGTGAAAGGCAAGTGTTAGATGATTCTCAGATTCTTTTTTTTTGTAACCAATGGTTATAAAAACTTATTTTTGTAAAGCACATGGATAAAGTCTCATCAAAAGCCGAATTATTACCTGTTACAGTTCCTCAATCAATAAAAATGTCTTTATTTATTATGTAAAGGCTGCACACTCACGTTCCCTGGAATGAGAAGGAACCTTTCTGGCTGCAACACGCTGATTCTGCTCATTGACAAGAAGACTCAGACGTGGCCCGAATCTTACCCTCAAGACTATCGGTTGATAAACCATTGACTCCCTAGCATTGTTTAATAGCATGTTTTCCAAAACACAGAAAAGATGCATATTAAAACTAGCAAAACATGGTTTTCTTTTAAAAAGTATTCCAGGACTTCATGCCCTCCAAATGTAGCTGCTAGAGTCATTGCTATGGAATTCCTAGTAGTAGTTACTCCATCCAGGCCAGAGATTTTTTTGTTTTTTCGTGTTTTTTCCCAGTTTTATTGAGATATACTTGACATACATTGTAAATATTGACATGCAGACAATGACTGTCATTGTCAGTTGACATACATTGACAACTTAAATGTGTAAGTTGAAGGTGTGTGGCAGAATGGTTTGACTTAGCTGTATTGTGACATGTTTGCTGCAATAAGCTTAGTTAGCATCCATCAGCGCATATAGATACAATAAAAAGAAAAACAATTTCTTCCCTTGTGATGAGAATCAGGATTTCCTCTCTTAACCACTTTCCTCTGTACCATACAGCAGAGCTAGCTGTAGTCATCACGATGTACTTACATCCTGAGCGCTTATTTGTCCTGTAACTCGAAGTTTGTACCTTTTGACCACCTTCCTCCAGTTCCCCTCCCCCCACCCTTGCTTCTGGTAACCACAAGTCTGATCTCTTTTTCTATGAGTTTTGTTTGTTTGTTTCTAGATTCCACATAAGTGAGATCACACAGTATTTGTCTCTGTCTGAGTTATTTCACTTAGCTTAATGCCCTCAAGGGGTCCATCCATGTTGTTGTAAATGTCAGGATTTCCTTCTTTTTTTACGGCTGAATAATATTCCATTGTGTACGTACCGCATTTTCTGTAACCATTCTTCTGTTGACGGGCAGCCTGGCTGGGGAGGACAGGAGAGGCCAGGAAGCACCCGGACCAGGCACAGGTTCCAGGGAGGGCTTCTCCTGCCTGAGGGAGACCTGAGCACGGGGAACGAGTGAGGGCACCTCTGCTGAGATGAGGAGGTGAGGATGACCAGCCATCCTGGTTGCCCAGGACTGAGAGGCTTCCTGGGATTCGGGACAAACCCGGGATGGTCCTGGGCGAACTGGGATGCTGGTCACCCTCGGAGAGTTGACTCCCGGCGGTGAGCTGGTCGGACTCTCTCTTGTGGGGAGCCCTGCTGTGTAGCGTCTGCTGATCCCATGGTGTGAATCCTCTCACCAGGGCCATTTTAAGCTGTGGTGACAAATGTGTGTGACAAATGTGGTGCCACTCAACACAGAGCTGGGAAGAGGTGTCACAACCTAGTCTTGCGAGCTGGCCGGCCGCTCCCGCGCACACCGGGAGAGAGCCAGAGGGAAGGACCCGTGGGGCCAGAGGACCTTCCCCTTAAAGGGGCCAGAGGAGGAGGGAGGGCAGCCGAATGCTGATCTTTGCAGGGAGGGGGCATCGGGGGCATTGCCACTCTGTGGCCTTGACAGTCTCAAGGAAGGAAGAGACCGTCACTTTGGGGGTGTGAAGGGGTAGGTAGTGGGTGGAGGGGCTGGAGAAGGAGTTTGGAAAAGCCTATGGAAGGAAGGGGAGGGACAGACCAGGACCCCAAGGACTGCGGAGCGGCACTGAAGGACCCTGGCAGACGGTGGCACTGCTGGGTCATCATGCTGTGCTGACAGCCTTTAGAAGCTGGTGTGTGGGCGGGAAGAAGCTGGCCATTAGGGGTTTTGTAGGGCAGGGGTGACCAAAGGACAGGAGAGCGGGAGGGCTCAGGGTCACGGTCAGTGGGGAGATGGGCCGAGGATCTCAGACCAGTCAGGACAGTGCAGACGCTGCTTGAAGGGCGTGGCGTGGGCGGGCAGGCGCTGGGGCCTGGAGAGTGAGGGGGGGTGGGGAGAGAGACGGCGAGGGAGCTAGAGCAGGCGCTTCGGAAGCGCAGGAGCTGAGGGAGTGACAGGCTCTGTGGCAGTGATGAGAGCGGAGGGGAAGGTCCTGGCCTCGGTGCTGGGAAAGATGAAACAATGAGCAGGAGCCACCTGGCCCCGGAGGAGCCCGGTTTGACGTGAAGGCGAGGCCACAGGTGGGCAGTCAAACCTGCGTCTGGATCATGTGTCTGCGCTGTAGCTTGCTGTCCTAAGAGGGAGGATGAGGAAACCCTCTTACCGTGCAGGGATGGTCTAGGGTGTGGTGGGGCCGGCGGCACCCAATCGGGTCTGGGGAGGCAGGAGAGGCGTGTGGGGGAGCCCAGGAGGGAAGCTCCCCATCAGGCCTGGCCATGGATTTGGGAGCCTCTCCCCTCAGCCAGGCCCCTCCTTGTGGCTGCAGAACTGAAGGCCCAGTCCAGGAGGCCAGCGCTCGTCCGGGGACCGTCCAGCCTCCCCTGGGGAATGGGGCTCAGCGGTGAGGGTCCCCTCTGCTGCCTCATGCTGTGCTGTGCCTCTGCTCTCGGGTGTATTTTGGGGTGACCAGGAGAGTAGGAGTCTTGGCTGATGCAGCTCTAGGCTAGTGACTTCTGGAGCCTGAGGTGGCAGGATGGTGGCCCGGAACTCACACAGACCGGGCTTGAATCCCAGCCCCATCGCTGAAACTCCCTGGGTCCTTGTCAGGATGTTAATGTCTCCAAGCCTCAGTTTTCTCATCTGTACAAGGGGGATGATAATTGCACTCGCCTTATGAACCTGTGAGGAGTAGATGAAATAATCCACATAAAGTGCTTGGTGCCCTGCCTGTGTGCACAGACGTCACTCACTTGTGTTAGACGCAATCTCCATGGACGCGGGTCAGTTCCAGCTGTGCCCTCAGGCGTTTCTCGTCTGCATCTGCCTCCTCAAATTAATGAAATGGTCAAGGCTCCCCGTCACCACCGTCTCCACCGTCTGAAGCCTGCCTGAATAGTTAAGGGCACACCCTCCCTGCCATTCTGAGTGGCACCTTCTGGTGGCAACCGAGAATAAGTCTCAGTGTTCAGGGTCCAATGGTAAAACCTCCGCGCCCTGCCCCCACCCCTTCCCCTGCTTTCTTCATCCCCACAGCACCCACTACCTCCTAATGTGCTTGTGTTTTACTTGCTCGTTTTCTTTCCTGTCTGTCTCCCCTCACTAGAGTGTGAGCTCCTGTGCAGGCATTTCTGCATTTTGTTCACTGTGCATCCCCAGTGTCTAGAAGAGTGCCTGGTATACAGCAGGCATTAAATAAATATTTATGAAGTGAATGAATAAGTGAAGGCCCCACATAACCTGCAAACTTTATTTTTGCTATTTTTTTGTCAGCTGCCTGGCTGTCACATCTCTGTTCCAGAACCTTCCAGTATTTATAAAGCCTGATCTAGCCAGCTTTGATGGAGCGTAGTATAAACAGCTTGCTGTAGGACCAGAAGGGAAGGAACAAACCATTCTATCTGGGATGGGACTAGGACATGATTTGCAGAAAAGGCAACATTGAACTGGGCTTTGAAGGATGAATAGGAGTTTTCTGAGTGAGCCAGAGGAGAAAGGATATTCTGAGCAAAGCCAATAGCATGAACAGAGGCATAGTGATATGAAAGTGCGTGAAATGTTCAGAGAATGCTGAGTAATATTTAGAAGGAAAGAATGTGATGTGTGCTTGTGGGTTGGAGGAAATGAGGTGGAAAGCTTGGTATGGGTTCTTGCTGATGTGTGTAAACATGCCTAAGAAGAGGCAACCATGGTTGAGAGCCTCATTCTGGAGCCCGGCTGCAGGTTCCAGTCCCCACTCTACCGCTTAAAGCTGTGCACTTCTGTTTGCTGTAAAGTGGAGATAACGATTGTCCTCGTCGCGTAGGACTGTAGTGAGGATTAAAATAAGTAAAATATATACAGCGCTTACTAGCTGAGCATAGTAAGTGATATAAAATGTTATTATTATAGCAGGACCTCGATGAATGCTGAATCTTTTAATGCACATTTTCATGCTTGTAGCTCACGTTTGCATTGTCACACGTGTTCATGCCTCGCTCACCCACGATGAGCAGTCCTTAAGGCAGGAGAGTGGCTATACCCCGTCTTCACTGCGTGGGTGTCATTTTTGGTTTTCGGTAGTGGACGTGAATGCGCGTGAACACAGTGTTAATGAGCTCGACCGGCTGCTCCTGACTTCCGGGCTGCGTTTGCACCGCAGGGGGCCAAAGCTGGGGATACATCGGAGACTGGGACAAACAAAGGTAACCATAAAGCCATTCTTAGAGAAGCCATGGAAGATTGTCGATGCGATTCTGGGAGTGTCGTGCTGAGAAGTCGTGGAGAGGGAGAGGGGAGCTAGAAGCCTGGAGAAAGGCAGATGGTTTCACAGAGAAGAAGAAGGTCGATTACAAATATTATAAGGCAGTAAGTGTTATGCCATCTTCCTGCAACGTTTGGAAAGAGAGCATGAAACGGATGGCTTTGGAGCTCCAGGGAAACAGGAGCTCATGAGGGCCGGCAGCAGTTCATGAAGAAGAAGGCAGGTCCAACTTACCTCCTTTTCTTTTTTTTCCAAAGCTTAGTACGTCTAAGTATGTTAGACATGGATGTCTTCATGTCAGCGAGCCTTAAGCTACGTCTTGAGGGTGTCTTTAGGGATAAGATAAAAAGCTGCAAACGCCCTAAGATGCAGACAGATGGATTCATAACTGTGGATACAGTCGGACCCAGAGCATTGGTTAAAGATCAAGGTGGACCTAGCGAGAGGTCACATTTGTCTGTTTATTCATTCAGTTACTCATTTATTTGTGTGACACATATTAACCGAGCCCTTCCTGTATGTCTCTAGTGCTAAGGGCGTCATCCTTGAGCCCGTCCTGGTGACATATTTATCGATGGCGTGGATGAGGAGAGAGAAGGCAGATTATCAGATTGACACGATACCAGGCTGGAAGAGAGGGGATGACATAATCAGTATGCAGAACGATCGATAGGCACAACAATGGGCCCAAACCAACAAGATGGAATTAATCATGAGGAAATGAAAAGCCTTGCATGGGAGATCTTTAAAATAATCAATTACACAAACACAGGACGGGGAGCCCGACTTGGCCTCATTTGGGGCAGAGGACTTGGAGGTGGGACTGACTACCAGCTCCCGTGGCCCAGATGCAAGCTGAGGAAGGGACCAGGTGTTCAGCCGCAGGGCAGCTTCCCCACGTGCACCCCGACTAGAGCACGCTCGGTGGGGGGCGCACGGTGCCCAGTGCCAGCACCTCACTCTGAGGACCGTTGATAAAAACCACAGGGCATCCAGGAGCGGGCTGGCGAGATGGCGCGGTGGCTGCAGGCAGGTGGGAGGGAAGACAGGGTGGCTGCTTCCGACATTTGAAAGTCTGCAGTGCGGCTAAAGGACAGAGAGCCTAACTTATTTGTGTCACTGTCCCTTACTCTTCGCCCCATCAGTGGACATGCAGGACGCCTCCTTTCCTCTTCCACAGTTCCATCCCCGTCTCCTTACCTGGTGAACAGATTCCTCAGGAATGAGAGGATGGAAAGCAGGAGGAAATCTGGGCTGTGGTCCAGGGGGAAGCTCCTAGCTGGAGACATCTACGGGCTCCATAGGGCCCCACAGGGCCCCAGCCATACAGCAAGCTTCAAAATAAACAGTCACCGTCCTGAACAGGGGTGCCGCCTTGCTTTTTATTGGCATGAAGAGAAGGCGGATGAGTATGTACAAATGAGATCTCTGGGATCTCACTGGAGCAGAGGAGCAGCGTCTGTACTACCTGGGGGAGTCCCACCCGGACACCCACGGGGAAGGAGGCAAACGCAGATGCCTCCTGGAAGCTCTCCCTGAACCCCGATGCAGAATGAATCACTCCTTCTCGCTGGTCTCCGGAGCCACACCACCTCTATCAGCTTGCTTCTCGTGGTGCGTGATGGATGGCCGCATGCAAGCTGCTCTCCCGCCACACCGTGGAGCTGCCTGCGCCTGTTTATAGCCTTGTCCTGGCCCCGAGCCATGTACAAAGTAGGTTCTCAATAATGAATGAGCGAATCTGTTGCAGAACAAATATATGTCCTTCTGTGTATAGGTTGGAACACATCCTCTCTCGTTCTTAAAAAAAACCCACCTTGGAATGGGTTTCCTTGTTAATGGGATGGACCCAAGGTGGAGGGCAGGGATACATATCTATATGTCACCCAGCAAGGAAAACCACAGAGCACGTTCGTGACTTATTGCCGAGGCCAATGTTTAAATAAAAACCTTGTCTTAATTATTTAGCCTTAATCAACAAAAATGTGTTTTGATGTCGCAGCTGCAGACTTTCATATGTCACACAGCCCTAGTGAGGGCAGAAGTCTTTAGAGATGAGGAAGCTTGGTATGCAACACCGCTCCCCGTCTCTGAGGTTCCACGCATCCCTGCGGAGGTGTGCCTGTCTCCGGGATGGCTCCGCTTTCCCAGCCAGGTTTGGCGGCAGGGCAGTAGGGA